>NC_088929.1:21760000-21807500 GCF_038396675.1 Hydra vulgaris
CTTTTGTCAAATACCATCCGTGATTGGTTATTTTAGAAAGAATGACATCAGCAACTTCCTTGTCTATTTCTTTGTAGTTCATCATGTCGTGGATGAATTGCAGGTCATTCATAGGTGCATCAGCACCAATGCTAGCTTTTGTCCAAGCAGGTGTGTGGAAAAGTGAAAGATATCGGACACAGTCATAGTTGTTTTATTATCAGACAATTTCAGCCTGTCTGCTGCAGAAGTGATTTCCTCGCATTGCATAATTCTTTTGGGGAGGTAAAGAGTAACAAATTTCAGCCTTTCTGCTGCAGAAGTGATTTCCTCGTTTTGCATAATTCTTTTGGGGAGGTGAAGAGTAACAAATTCTGATTCATTGGAGGTTCATAATTCAAGCCCCACCCTAAACCGATATCTACTTCAGCAACAGCAATATTTTCATTAATATTCTGTTCTTCGTCATTAACTTCCATGTCCTCATCATCCTGATCATCCTGTCAACCTTCTTTTTCTACTCTTTCTTTTTCTTCATCTCTAAGTATGATTTTCTGATTATATTCTGACTTCTTTCATTTTTGCTTTAATCTCAAAGATTTTATCATGCCCGTCCATGGTCGTCTTTCTGTCTTTTTTTTTATCTAAATAGAATGCAACATTATCATCTTTCTTTTGGGCATCAGGTGATCCAATATCAAAAAGACTATCCAACTTGGCCAAGAAGTTAACACGTTTTCCGCCAGCATCACTTTCGCGATTCTTGTTCTTCAACAAGCGGTTCTACTCATTCCAGAAACACATAAGATCTAACATCGAATTTTGTCTTGTCTTTGTCTTGATGCATGCCATGTTCCAGAAAGTTACAACAGCGTCGATTACTATATAGCCAATTTCTTGATTTATTACATGATTTCAGACATTTTCTTCATCACGTCGTAAGAAAAGAAAAAATTTCAAAACCTGTCTGCAATCGGGTAGTTTGGAACTAGTTATTGATGGTGATGGGTGTCCAATTAACCAAAACTTAGTAGAGGCACGAGTAACAGGCCTTGTTGCTGATGATGATGACGATGGTGAAGGCTGGTCGGTTGTGTCTGACAAAGAACTAGAACTGGTTGGCAAAGACTTGAGTTCAGTTTCTACAACTTTACCACTTCTTGTCAACATTTCAGTTTTAATTTATTTAACTAAAACAGGAAACAGAAAAATAATTATAACAGTCAATATTACATATTAAATTGTGCCAATATCATAATATTAATTTGCTTGTTTATGAAATTTGTAATTAATGCAAAAATGTGCTACTGTTTTAACCCATTCGTGCCATCTCTATAAATCGTAAAATGTAACAAAAAACTCAGGCACTAATGGGTTAAACAGGAAATTGAGGCTTATCTTTAGGGGCTTTGAGGAGGCTCTAGAATAGTCATTAAAATTTAGTAAAATTTTTTTTTACACTGTACACAAACACTAGAATAGGAAAAAATTCAATTTGGGTGGTTTTGAAAATTTTTTGCATAGTGGACGCCCCTAATGTATATATGTATATATATGTGTGTGTATTTATATATATATATATATATATATATATATATATATATATATATATATATATATATATATATATATATATATATATATATACATATATATATATATATATATATATATATATATATATATATACTATATAATATATATATATATATATATATATATATATATATATATATATATATATATATATATATATATATATATATATATATATATATATATGTATATATATATAACATCTCAATCAATGTATGCAATGAACTTTATATAGTAAAGCGATATAAAAATTAATTTTTTTAAAATAACTTAGTGAAAATAAAAAGGCCTAAGCCATTTTGATATCAGTGAATAGTAATTTTTATATCAAAACATTTAAATCTTTTTTATTTTTAAATTTGATGACCATCCCTTTACAACCAACAACAAAAACAACAACAACACTAACAACAACAACAGCAACAATGATATATTAACCAGGTATATAGATGTACCACGTGGCTTTTTCAAGAGTATAAATATATATGTATATTCTATATAGAGAGAGTAAACTATTTATTAAATATAGGTAGCATTTTTTTTGTTAGGATGGCTTTGTATAAGTAAACAAGATTCAACTTTAAATAAATAAGGTAGTTAGATAATTTGCAGTATATTAAAAGATTCAAATGTATGGGAGTTTTGGATAGAAATTTAATTATTCTGATTGTTGTTTTTTTTCTGCATGACCAAGTAGCATTTCAATTCTATATGTGAAGTGAGAATAGAATAAAGCTATATAGACAAACTCTAATGTTATTTTCTCAATGAAATTGAAAAAATACCTTACCTTGGGAAAAAAAACAAGATGTTATTTTCTTTGGAAAAAATGACAAGAGATTGCTTTTTTTGATTAGCTAGCTTATTTCTGTAAAATTTTCAATACAATAAAATCAATTTGCATAGTTTTTTAAATTCATTTTACCTATTCAATGATTTTTTATAATATATTTAACAAAATAAAGATTTTTGTCATCAGCAAAGCGTTAGACAGAATTTTAAAATTTTAAATTGGTCCAAGTTTGATCCTATTAACAGCTTCTGATTATGTCCAATTGATAAGAATTTATACTAGGAATTCGATACTTATTTAATACCATAGTAAAATAATTTATAAAGTAAAATTTCAACATCTACAGTGTAAAAGACTATTCGTAGGTTGATGAAAATACCTCATACTTTCATCCAGAGAACTTTAATTTTTTTCTGTGAGGCTTAATAAAGCAAGTGATGTAGAATAATTTGTTTAAAAGCCAAAATGTATTTAAAAAGGTAGATTATTGTTGTTGTAGAAATCATATAGACAATTAAGGATTGGTTTCTCAAGAATTCTATCTGTATTATAGAGGAGGATTTAGTTGGATATTGATAGTTTAAAATCACTTTTGAATACAGGTACAACTTTAGTAGTTCTTAAGTTTTTTGGGGAAAAAAAACATTTGAGAATGAGATATTTAAAATGTTAGAAAATTTTTAGAAAATTTGTATTGTTTAAGAATTTTAAAATTTTAAAATTTTAAAAGTAATAAACTATTTGGTCCAGTCAGGTTATTTGCATTTGACGAGTTGATAATTTATCAAAGAAAGATTTTGGCGAAGGCGTTCATAAGTAAAATGTAAAATGAATCATGAATGAAATGAAGGTTGCCTGGAAATTTCTATCAATATTAGAGTAGTAGTTGTTGTAAGCATTACAAATATCAAAAGTTTGTTAGTGTTTTAAAGTTATGAACTAATTTTGCTTTCTTTGAGTTAACATTGACGTGTATTACGGATTTTGCAACGAACTCTGCAATTAAACTCTGCTACCAAAACCTTTATTTGAGCCTCAAATAAAGCTAAGTGTACATGCCTCAAATTGAGGCATGTACACTTAGCCAAAGTATTTGATGTGTTTATTTCTAAATAAATCAGTTGATTTATGCAAAATAGTTTTAATTTTTTCACTATATTAAAAAGATGAAATCAAAGTAAATCAGTAAGAAATATTGTTATTTAATAGAATTTCTATTCTTCCAATTTTTCCAGATAATAAATACGGTCTTAAAAACATTATCAGAAAGTAATTAAAAATAAACGTAAAGCAAAATCATTTGTTGTTGTGGCTCCGTTCGGAACATAAAAAACGTAAACACGGTTTCGTCTATTACAAAAATAAATAAATTGTTAAGTTACTAAGTTTATTTTAATTTTCAAAATAAAGAAGTTCCAGGCCTTCGAGAGAAAGGAGCAAAATGGGCAAATTGACCCGGGCGATATGCTTGAAGGGGCGTCGGACAACCATCGGTTTTTGTTTTGTTTTTCGTTTTTACAGAAAATAGTAAAAGTTTTAATAACTGACATTGTGAAATCTGCTTAATTTTTGAATTTGAAGTTAAATCTTTGGTTTTCGGTATAAAAATCCACATGAAAAAAAATTTTACTTTAAAATGCTATTTTTATAATTAATTATTAATTTTTTTTTCAATAAAAAGGAGGATTTAATTCAAGTTTAATTTAATGGAACCGGGCAAATTCTGTTAACCCAAGTTCAGTCATGTCATCTAGCCATACTAGCTTGTGCTCGATTAAACGGAAAATGATGCGCTGAGGTAATTATAATTAAACTTGATCAAATTTTATTTTGAAGCAGTTTGAAGATAACATTTGTTATTACTTTTCTCCTCTATTAAAGAGAAACCAATTGCTAGCAAATCAAAGAACGATTCTTGTGAGTTAAAGCTTTCGAGAAGAAGAAAAGACTCCATATAGCCAAGCTTACCAATAAATTGATTGCTAGAAGAGGTTTGGGTATTTGAAACTGTCGCAGTCAAAACTTATTAAGACAAAATTATTAGAAAGCTTTATGTTTCCTGAAGCGCTCGTAGTCTGAATTTATCTGGTTTTCACGCAGTGAAATCGGCTATTGAGACCAAAGTATTCTTTAGAAATGTCAACTCTTTGTACTTTTTAATGCAAGTCCTGCCCAATGCCTCCAAATCTCACTAAAGCGACAGGAATTTTACTCCATAGACTTTTGGACACAACCAATATGGATATTCACCCTTTTTTGTTGACCTATCTCGAATTGACAAGCAGGAGTATTTTTATGAAAAATCTCTTCAAATAATAAAATGCTTCAATACTATTAGGATATTTTAACATTCGATTATACTTATTTCTAGTTTTTGTGTAAACAAGTTGAGCATCAGAAAACTGTCAACGTGTTAACATTTAAAGTTCAGGTTTTTCAACTATTGATTGGAAATTAACTTGTTCTTTATTTTGGTTAAAATACTCATCATCTTTTAAATATATGGCTGCATCATATAAACAATTGACCATGAATAAAACAAGAGAATGGTTATTAACTTTTTGAAAATCGTTAATGCTGTGCAATCGAAAAAGCTTTTTATGTTGTTCTGCAAATTTTTTTCTCATTTCAATTAAGAGGATGATTTTTCTTCCATAAAACTCAGTCAAGCTATTTGCATATAAATTATCGCAAAATAATTTTCAATATTTGTGAAATATTGCATTATAACAAAAACAATGTCTATTATTGATACAACATGTGGGGTTGCAGCTTGTATTATCACAAGTAACTTTGTGATAATACAAACTCGTATGCAACCCCACATGTTGTATCAATAATAGACATTGTTTTTGTTGAACAAATTCACAATTTTAAAATAATAAACTATTTATATTTAATCGTATGTTTTGACTTGTGATTTGACTTTTACCAAAAACTACAGCCGAGAATATTAAGGAAATATAATACAACCGAGACTCATTTTCAATACATTTGTCATTTGGCAACCGAACCATAATTTATTTATAAAATTTTATTACTTTTTAGTGAAAATGATTTCAAAATGTTCTCATAAAATACGCGACAAACTTTTTCACTTTAGTTTTTGTTATAAAAAAACAAAACTTTATTTATTGTAAAACAGAAAAAAATGCTTTTTTTAAACTTGTGAGTTGCATGGTAACTTGAAAGACTTTGTCACGATATGGTTATATGTATCAAAGCTCAAACGATTTTCTGAAGTTAAATTTAGGCTAAAACAAACCTTAGTCTTTGTGAGCAAACATGTTTTGTAGTAAATATTGGTTTTATTCTAACACCAGCATTGTTTTGGAAGTTCCTAATAAAATATATATTTTGATTACATCAAAAAGTATATTGAAAAATCTTTCCAACCATACCAAATATATTGCTTTTTTCTTAACAAAATATCAACTAAAGCATAAATGCAGTTTTTGCTGAAAAAAGATCTATTTCTTGTGAAGATGACTACAGCAAGTACCAAATAGCTACGAAAAAATTATGTGCAAATGGGGGAGGAGGGTATTACACCCCTTAGAATCGCCTCTGTATTAAATTCGATGGAAATGTTGTAAGTCGACAAATATATTTAGTTAACATGTAATTATTATATGCACAAGAATAGGATCTTATGTGGATTAAAGCACGTTTGTAACTTTATCTCAGTTACGTCTAAGTTACGAATGTGTGTGAATAAGGATATATTTTTTTAAATAAATTATAACTAATACCAAGGACGTATAAACAGATTATCTATTGATACGTCCCACAGTGGGCAAGGTGGTGGATAAAACCTAAAAAATAAATATTTATTATATTCAAAACCATATAATAAAACAAATTTGTAATACTCTCATTTAAAGTTTTGAAAATTGTTTTCAGTATAATAGTATCTTTTAAAACCACAAAAATAAGTTGCGGTTTCATGTATATTGAAAAAAAAATTTCAAAAAAAAGCGCGAATTTTTTTTTTAAATACATAGCTTTAGTAAACAGTAAATTTTAAAACTTTATAAGCTTACGGGATTAGTTTATATATTTAAAATATTTAACAGTAAAACTTTCGAAAAAAAAAATAAAGTAAAGATCAGTCTTTATAATACACTTATAATCTGGCTTTAAAATAACGAGGTAAATTTAACATTTAATACTTTTATTTTGTACAAAAAGTGTCACATAATTTAGGGAACCTAGAGAACTTATATTAAATATTTGAACTAGTGAATATAACATGTATACAACCTATTTGAACTATATACATTGCCCCTAACTTCCCCTTTTGGGTTTATTTAACATTTTAAAATAATGACTTGTAACTTATGTTATTTGCTTGAAGTCAACTTTTATTTTTCGTAAACAAAAATACATGTTATTTTGTTTGTTATTTAACTCAACACAAATTGCACTGTTTACCTTACAATTTTTTTGTTTTTTTGTTTCGTAATAAAATAAAAATTGGTGACATTTACGGACTTATACAACAAAATAAACTAGTTCCTAATGATATACTATTCTTTTCATTGAAATTAACTGTTCTAGTTTCTGCAGATATTAAACTTGAGAGTTCTGAGTCAAAACTTTATAAAATTACATTGTAAAAAGTTAATAGCTGCAAACAATGTTAATACTCATTTTGAGAGAAGTAATGAAAATTGGCTAGCTCAAGATTTTCAATACACTTACGGTACATTAAATGCTACATCATCAGTTAATGAAGTTGGGAAACCGTGTTGCTTTTTTTAGAAAGTTTGTAACAGAAAAAAAAGAACAACCCTAACAATGTTAGTAAATATTTTATTTAGCCATAAATTACTTTATGTAATAAAGTTAAAACTAGGAAGTGAGTTTAAGTACAAAATTGTCACAAAAGTTTCTGAAATTTAAACCCATTAAATTTGCTTATATATATATTCACCTGTTGAAACTTTATCAATAACTATTAACGGTGGTATATCAAAATCAACATACCAGCTTCTAAGAAATGGTGCTGAAAAAAACGGCTGCCATATATCCTTTATATAATGGTATAAAATCTTCAAAAGCTAAATGCTATTCCAAGAGCATTCATATAGATGGCTAGTTAGTACAAATATCGCTAAAAGATCTTCTAAAATACACTCTTAAAAAGCTTTGTTATATACAAACTATTGTGCTAATCACAATGCTAAGGAATTAACTAAACTAACGTTTAGATGCAAGGCTGGTTTTGATGGTGCTACAGGATATAGCATTTATAAACAGGTAAGTTAAAATGAAAATAGTGGCGAATGAAGAGTGCCTGTTGATTTAATGTATAGTACCTTTTGAACTCAGTAGACTTTTTAATAATAAAAACGTTGTAATATTATTCACCAAGAATCTGCGGCCAATAGATTAAAAATAAAAATAGAACATTATTATATATAGAGATGATAAATAATCTATAGACTTATTCAAAACGTCGTGAACATGTAATAATATCAATAATAGAGTTTGAAATCTATATATTTATTTATATTTTCTATATATTTCAAATCTATTATATAATAATATCGATAATAGAGTTTCAAATCTAGTGTTAAATTTTTTCCGAAGTAAGTGCGCATTTTTATTTTTAAAGTTTGTTGCATCAATTTTTATTTTAAGTTTATTCCACCAGAAGAGTTTGTTATTCAGTTCCACGATTTTAAGAAGTTATATGATTTGAAATTAAAAAAATTTAAATCCGCGTTTTTAAAGTTTTATAAAGTTTGTTAAATAATTTTTAGCATTAGCAACTATTTTACTGAAACTTATAATAAAAGTAAATATATCTTAATAAAAACCGATTCTTTGGACATATAAAGGGTTTTAGTAAAAAAAAAAAAAGATCAAAATAATTTTGTCCATCATATGTCTAATATCCGGCCCACTTTGCGTCTTTGCTAATACAGAGTGCAAGATCTCGGCTTAAACATTCTCGCGTTACTTGGCTAGCCGTTCTGTAATTTACACGAAGTTTGTTTACTTTAGTAATTGCCAACATGTGCCTAGAGCGAAAATTATATAAAATTATAAATGTAAATAATCGCTTTGCCTTATAAGATTAAATAAGTGTTACGTTTTTTAGACAAATTTAAGATAATCATTAAAAAAACTTATCTAAATTTAATCAAAAAAGTTTTTAATAGGGTTTATTGCATTTTCAGAAATGTTTTTCACCATTTTTACATGGGGTAAATAATTTAGAAGGTGAATGGTTAATATTTGTGCTCCTTAAATAGTTTCTAATATTTTTTCTTCAGCTAAATTTTTTTATACTCTTTATCTCGAAGACTTTAAAAAAAGAAGCAGATAATAGTTCTGATTAATAAGTAGAATATAGTTCTAAAAATTCTTCGTGTGTGCTTTTTATTTATTTATTCTATATATTGTTATAATAAGTATAACAAAAGAATAAACAATAGTAAATGTATACAAATGGTGTAAATAGATTTAAAATAAATAAAAAAATAAAAACTTAAACAAATTTCAAATCCCCATTGTTTTGAAATTTGATAAATATTAAGTTTTAATACATTAGTTGGAAAGTAATTGAATAGGTTTGTTTTGTTTTTTTTTTGTTTGTTTTTTTAAACATCTTCGCTTCCAATAAGGCTGCAAGCAACCACTATTAGAGTTGGAAGTTACTGAAGAGAAAAGATAATGATTGTAGAGCAAGATAACGATTGGCAAAAGACTTAAAAGATAAACAAGATAAAGGAAGCAAATTCCAAATAACTGATGTTCAAGGAAAAATACTTTTCTGGAGAATTGTTTTGCTGATAGATATGAAAGTAATGGTTTCGATTGGAAATTGCAGCAGCACAATGTGAGGAAAACCATGGAGAAGAGTGAGGCTTGACCTGGAATTGTCAATAGGGAATAAAAGATTCCATGCCAGCCTGTATCCATGAAGTTATGTAAGTAGCACATTTGTCAGCAGAAAGACGAAAATTTTCTACCCAAGGGCCATCCTGAAGAAAATTGAGGAAAGAGTCCCAGTTAGCTTTAAGGTAAGAGGTACCGTGATAGGGGGATTCAGATGATGAAGAAGAATGAGATAATAGTTCCACATTCACCTAAGGGTGAATGTGGAAAAACTGAGCACTGACTAAGATCAGAAACAAGACATAAGTCGAGTAGAGAAGATAAATGATTCGGGTTGTCTGGAAAGCGAGTTGGATAGTTGACTATTTGAGTTAGGGATTGAGAAAAGCAAGAATTTTGGCTTTAATGCCTGCAGAGTCACTGACAATAAAGCCAATCCATTCAGTGTGATGAGCATTAAAGTCACCAACAACAACAGTATTGGCTGATGGATAAAGAGAGAGGGCTTGGTCAATATGATCAGAAATAACATCAAAAAGAGAGCAGTCTTGAGATGAAGTAGAGAAATATAGAACAAAGAGAAAGGCGATAGAGTGAAGTGGTGTTAAATGAAACCCCCAAAAGAATATCCTGTGGATTCAAACCTAGTTTCCCAACAAATGGGTGAATTCTTACGAATGTAAATTCCCAGGCCAAGCATGTGACTATTAGAGTCTCTACGAATTAAGGGAAGATAACCATCAACTTTAAGATCACAAGATGAGACAGCTGAACTCAAATTAGTCTCACAAAGAACAAGTAGGTCTGGTGAACTTTACAAGAGATAAGACTCAACAGAAGAAAGTTACTTTGAAGACCAAGAATATTAGTGAATAATAGGTTTAGAGAACTTGTTGATGATGACGGTTTTTTGTGTTTTATAGTTTTTGGTACTTTGTTCATTTTTAAATTTGTTAAAGAATTCGACTCAAAGCCTAGATAGTACTCAGTACACTGTTTAATAGCCCAAGCAATTGCCTCATTACTATTAAAAAGCCCTAAGCCGAAAGAAAGGGCTCCAAATGTGGCCTTGGCAATGCACACCAAAAGTACAAACAGGGACACCATCCATGCGCAACATGGCACTGTTAATACTTTGATATTTTTTAGCTGTTGATGGAATCAGCCTCTCTAAGAGCTCTCTGAGAACCACAGAGTTTGGGAAACCTGACTACCATCCGGCCTCAGAACCCCACAGAACTGAGTTTTAGAGCTGTGCCCTCATTAAGAGATAATAGAATGAGTTGCCTAGTCATTAAAATAGAGACACAAGCAAAACCCATGCATTGAGTCAAGAAGATCCAGCATTCAACATCCTAAACTGGAAACAATGTATTAAAAATACATCTGTGTCAGCCTAATAGATAAGGAAGGGGTGCAAGGCTGGTTTACAGATAGAATCTGTTTACCCCTTAATGTATTCTAGAACTAAAAGTTTATCACAATAAGATAATGCTATAAAAACAATTGTTATTATTAAATAATAGTTAATAATAACAGGCTGCCAAGTTGTTATATTTTCATTTATTTGAATTTTTTGTTTTACAATTATGCCATGATAAGTTAAAAAATGAGTTAGGTAACAGAAGGTGATAATAAAAATAATGAGAGAAGTAGAAAATAATCATAAGTAAAAAAAAAACAACTAGAAAATAAGAAATAATCATATATGAGATATTGATAGATATTTGGTTTTAAAAATGATTGTTTTTTATATCATTTTAATTTGTTTAAAGTTCTTTAAAACTTTGCAGAAAATGATGCTTGATTGTTTTGATTGCAATCAATTAATCACTAAGTATATATATATTTAAATATACAAACTTTTCTTGGTTCACCAATTTCTGTTGCACTTTGTTAGTTGCTTGTTATCTTATTAAAAGATTTGTACATTTTAGTATTGCTACCAACTGATCTATTAAATTTTTTCTAGTTAATTAGTTTATGTTTGAAGAACTACTTAATCCTTAAGTACACTAGCGACATATATATATATATATATATATATATATATATATATATATATATATATATATATATATATATTTTTTTTTTTTCTTATTTACAGATGATTAAACCTAATATTGTTGTTTTATCAAAATTACTAGAAGGTACTGGCAACAAGACAACAGCTTCAAGAATATGGTTTGTTTATTTTTCATTTGTTTAGATTATATATTATTTGATTATTATTTATTAACATGAAAATATAATATTTTATTACAATTAAAATTGATTTTATATTAAAGTATATTAAATATCATTTTTATTAAAATAAAAAGTAATAAAATAGTAAACTATATATATATATATATATATATATATATATATATATATATATATATATATATATATATATATATATATATATATATATATATATATATATATATATATATATATATATATATATATATATATATATATATATATATATATATATATGTATATATATATATATATATATATATATATGTATATATATATATATATATATATATATATATATATATATATATATATATATATATATATATATATATATATATATATATAGATAGATAGATAGATATATACAGACTTGGACAGGAATGGCATGTGATCGCACTTTGTAACTGACCATGCTAATAATTTTTTTTCTTTTCAAATTTACCACGGCTGTGTTAATGTTTTGACAATTTAAATGGAATAAAAAAATCATTACATTATGAATAACAATTAACCATTGATCTTTCCTAACATTTTTATTTTATAAGAAGGCTTTAAATAAAATAAAAATCATGATTGTTTAAAAAAGCGCATTTTGTGTAAATTAAATATATAATTTTTTTTTAAAAGGCATGTATTTTTTATGATAAATTTAAACATGAAATTATTTTTCCATGTCTTTTTAAAAATCTTTCATAAGATTACTTTTTTTAAATTATGAATACGTTTAATTAAAATCTTTCCATTGTAATGGAATGATTTGATTGCTTTATTTTTTTTTGTTTCAATTTTTACTAAGAACTGTTTAAAAGCTTTTTTTTTAAACTTGACTTACAATGAAATGATCAAAAATTACTACTTTAAAAAGACTACGTTATTATTGAAAAAAAAATTTTTCGCGATTTTTTCAAAAAAAATTGTTTATACTATTTAAAAATAATAAATTTATTTTATTTTAATAATTGAAATAAAATTTTAAACAATTTAACAACAATTTAAATAAAATTTTTCATTTATTAAACAATCATTAGAAGTAATTTGTAAAAGCGTTTTACATAACTTTAATAAAACATTTCAAAAGATAAGTTTTAAAGTAATTTATTTCAACCACAATTAAAAATGTAACAAAAAGTAAATTTTGCCTTGGGTTTGAGTTTTTTGATTTTTATTTTAAAGCTTATATATTTTTATGAGGAATTGTTTTCTTTTTTAGTTTTTTAATTTTATAAAAAAATATATATATATCTTATACTGCTGATTTAGGTGAACAGTGTGATGTCATACTAAAATATCCTTCTGCTGGGGGCTGCAGTATATATATCGACTCACAAATAGCCTGACTTGCAGTGGAGGGCTGCTACATCAACTGAGGGTTTGGGATGGAAAAGCAAACTTTTTATTCATTATTCTTTGTTTTCTTCTTCTTTTTCTAAAAAAGCTGTATCGATATAGATAAACAAAAAAAGTGAGCAAATGCTCACATAAATATGCTATAGTAGATAATAAAAATAAATCAATATTGTAAATGTTCAATAAAGGTATATGAAAAGGATTGAGGCAATTATTTTATTATACTTTTATTAAGTGTTGGTTAAACATTTTCAATATTGATTGACAATAGCCAATATTGTAAACCTTATGCAATATTCAATATATGCATATACATTAAGTTGATTAAAGCCAAACTTTACATAGACTGTATTTATAAAGTTTGAATACTTTTATGATTTTATTTGAATGGTTTAAACCTAGTAAGCACTAGATATATTTAACACGTTTAAAAATTGTATTACCACATATGGCAAAATATTGCTGTCCTCGATTTTATGTTTTATGGAGGCCTTTGTATCAAATTTTTTTTGCTGACCTCTAAAAAATTGAGGTCAGCAAATTATTGCCAACTTCATTTTTCCTAATTCCGAGGTTTGATATATATAGTCAACATTATGGAAAACCATGAGTTTTTTTTAATAAAATCTTATTTCTAAGTTTTTTTAAAGTTTTTCCAATTTTTTTCTGATTCACTCCCAACAAGGCTGTAAGCGACCACTATAAAGTTAGGAGTTACTAGCAAAAAGAATAGAGTTATAGAGCAAGGAAATGGTTGACAGAAGACTTAAAAAGTTTGACAGAAGACTTAAAAAGTTGAAGGTTGTATGAGTAAGGAAAACATGAAGATGAGAGAGAATTCCAAAGGGTCAAAGTGCAAGGAAAAAAGCTAGACAAAGTTTTTGGAACATGCAGGGACAGATACAGTTAAAGAAGGAGACTTTGATGAATTTTGAATCAAGCGAGAACGAGTTTTGGTTGATGGAACTAGAGATCAAAGCTCCTTTGAGCAGCGGTCATGATAGAAAATGGCGAGCATGATAAAAAGAAGCAACCTTAGCAGAGGCTAATTTAGCAATTGATTGTATATATAGTTTTCATGAAAGGTCTATAGTAAATGATAATCCAAGAAGATGTAAGGAAGAGGACTCAGTGAGAGGATTGCCATTTATCATTATAGGAATGTTGACAGTACTGTTATTTGCCTCTCCGCACGATATCTAATGCACAATAATATCTTTCAGTCACAGCAGTTAGCAAGTCAGACGTAGAGTGAGAGGATTGAAAACTGCATTGATTGTTTGACAGCAAGTTATTTGACACAAATGGGATGTGAGAAATTTGTTCATCAAAGACTCAAAAACCTTGCTAATAACAGAAAGAAGACTGATTTGATGATAATTATGATTAACCCATTATTAATTAATTTGTTATTTTATACTTAATAAAAAAACCTAGACTAAATTTTTGACAGTTCACAAAAGTTTACAGTTAAATAATCGTCTTTGGTGTTTACATCAAATAAATATTCTTAATTGGCCACAACTGTGGTTTGCAAATAAAACGATTTTTGTAAAATTGTCTTATATTTTTGTCGCACTGAAAAAATGTTTTTTTTTTAATAAATTGCGATTTACATTAAAAATAAATTTGTTTAAATGCTGTTTGGTATTGTAAACCCTTTGCTTTCATGTACAATAAAAATTAGTTTTTAAATATAAATGTATAGTAGAGTTTTATAAATCTTTTTGGGGTGTCTTATCATTATGTTGCGCAGTGTATATCTCGTAAATAAAGTTATATTGATAAAGTTAACAAAACATCAAAATGTTAAAAAAACTATATTGATAAAACTACATTAACTAAAAAGGTTTGCATTTGCTTTACTTGTGATTTGTTAATAAATATTTCAAATACAAAGTTTCTTTTTTTTTTTTAAAGATTTGCAAAGACTTTTGATATCTTCTAAAACTTTTATTGCTTGTAAAGTTTATAGAAGATATCAATTGTTCAATAAAAAAGGCACAACTGTTGGATCTTTGCATAATTATAGACAAAGTAAAAATCACACCAAAACTTTGTGAATGTATTAATAGCCTTTGGATGATCTTTATTGGCTTCCTCCAATTCTTTACCATTTTCAGGGTTAAACATTTGGTTTGAAAACCAGATATCTGCCCATTTTCTAGCAACAAGCTTAACTACCATCTCAAGTCGTTGTCTGTCTGAAGGAATAAGTATGTAAGCAAGTAGTAAATAAATTGCCTGGGAGTTCTACCTAGATAATATTTGGTAAACTGTTAAAGTTATCCTTAAAAAATTTTTTTTTATTCCAAATGTATTTCACTACATTAATCAGATGTTTTAAAAACTACATGCCATCTCTCTATTTCAGTTCATTCTCCTTCAATTGTGTACCACTATTGTCAAAGTTCAATGATAAATAGTCATATTCACTATGTATTGCTTCAACAAAATAATATGACAGTTCAGGTGAATTGGTATTACCTCCAAAAAAGTTATCCAGGCATAACTTTAATAATTGATTTAATATATGGTGTTGACAACCAATATAGAGAGGTTTCTGAAACTCAACTCTTTCAAAATGTGTCATTAATCTCTTTATCACGCCACTTGTTTTCCCAGTGTTAACATTTGTAGTGTCTGTCACAATCATTTTTATAGATCCCTATAAATCATATTCATACAAAAGTTCTTCAAAAATTGTCTCTAACATTCCATTCTTCAATACCATTGGCTTTAGCCTAACCTCTTTTTTATTGTTCTTTATCATGACTACTTGATGTTCCCCAACCCAGCTATCTTTTTTCCATTAAAATGCAAATACCAATTCTCAATATTTCAGCTCTTTTTTCAATTTATCTTGCAACTTTTTACCTTCTCTGTTGACTGCCTTATCGATTGTTGGTTGAGTTGGTGCAGGAAGATCGACACCAGCCATCTGAAGTTATTGAAACACTATCTTTAAAACTTGTTAAACATTCACCTGAAATTTGTCCTTTCACATTTTTACAGTCTTATGCCAAGCTGGTGTATCGGTTAATTATTTGCCAATTTGTTGGCATTTTACATATTGTTCCTAATGGTTCTTGAGATTTACTCTTATGTTATCTTTACTTTTCTCAAAGTGAATCAATTCTTTTTCCATACGTCTCTTGATATTTTGGTTGCAGTAAAATTTTTGTTTGACATATTGAATGGTTGTGCAATAACTGAACTTGTAATGCCTTATACAATTGTTTATTTGATTAGATTTAATTACACAAAGCTAAATTTTACTAATAAACAAAACAAAAAAGTTTTCCCTCGCAGAGCATTGAGTTTAATTAAAAATCAAAATAGAGCGTTAAGCTTAATGAAAATCGCAATGTAAAAGAGCTTAAGATTACCTACTTCTGTTTTTGAAATAAATTTAACATTGTGTAATTTATGGACAATCCTTTAGGAACTATAATTCATTTGGTGCGTGAGTTTTTTAAAAGGATGTACCTTAAAATTATTCTCATTTTTTTCAAAATATAAAAGCTCATAACTAGGTGACATGCTCATTTGAAAATCTTAAAATTATATTTTATTTTATACCCCTAATACACACATATATATATTTTATATATTATACTATATATTATATTATATATTATACTATATATACATATATATATATATATATATATATATATATATATATATATATATATATATATATATATATAGTATATATATATATATATATATATATATATACATATATATATATATGTATATATATATATATATATATATATATATATATATATATATATATATATATATATATATATATACATATATGTATATATATACATATATGTATATATATATGTATATATATATATGTATATATATATATATATATATATATATATATATATATATATATATTATTTTAGTTCTTACCTTCAAAAAGATTTTGTTCCACATCTAAAATGTGTAACGATGTTTAGTTCACCACATGAGTTTCACAACTTTGTTGATAATAATGACATTATGTTTATTATTGGACTTCATATTTTTCACACTGGGCCATTTTTGAGAGGTACCTAATAATTTTTTTATTTTTGTTTTTATTTAAAAATTTGTTTGTATAACTTGTGCCCTGTGTCACCTTGCTATTTGCTTTATTTTACTTGTCATAGTTGGTTAATATTTTTGACTCCATTCACTTTAAAATTTTTTTGAATAGTTTTTGATTTTAGTTTTCTTTTTTGATGTAGCCATGTTGAATGCCTTACAACATATGCCATGTTGAATCCCTTACAACATATGCCATGTTGAATGCCTTACAACATATATACTTTGCTTTTAATTTAAGAAGTTTTCTTGAAGATTTCAGGCTTCAAATATTAGTTTTTATATGAATAGTATAGAAAACTTATTCGTAAAATTTTTTATAAAAAGAGATGTTTATTTAAAGAATATTTAAAAGAGTTATTTATACTTACTTATACTCCTAAACTTTACATTATAAAAAAATAATTGTAAGAAAGTTTGTCAAAATGATTGTATGATGGGTTAAACCAATTAGATTTCTTGTTTTATTTTTCATTTGGGAGGAATTTTATTTTTAAGGCTATATTTTAAACTAAAATTTTTAAAACCATTTGTTTTTAGGGCTTCGTTGTTTTCTGGCATTAATGAGATAATTATTTTTTGTTATAAACAAAAAACTGTTGAAAACTATTACAAAAATTAGCATGGGGTTTATTTTTGTAAACAGACAAATGTTTTTTGTAAATAAAAAATCATCATCATTTTCATTACTTTATTTCTTTCTTTTCATGTTTTAGATAGCAATGTTCCATTCATGATAATATTTGGTGGTACTGATGTGAACTGCAAGCAAAGCAGTAATTCAGTTTATGATGAAATGAAACAGGTTTTGTTATTAGCCAGGTAGGTTAAAGATGAAATCATTATTATTATGTTATGTTATATAATATACTCTAAGGCATGTGAGGCCATTCAACTTAGCTAGAGAAGAAAACTTCTAATATAAATCCCAAAAATAATTGTGACTAAGAACAGGAAGTACTATGAACCAAATGAAGAAATTACATGTAAACATTTAATGATAATATTTCTAATGATCACAATCAAAATACTCAGTCCTGATATGTAAAACGCTATAAAGGCAAAGTGGGCATCTAAATATTGAATCTAAATCTTCTATAATGCCATATTTAAATAAGAAAATGTATATATATATATATATATATATATATATATATATATATATATATATATATATATATATATATATTGGGTATTTAGATAAGCAGTCATACTTAAATAGTTTGCTGCCGGGGGCCTGTACAGAATCAAGTAATCTGAAAAAGCTGTACAGAATCAAGTAATTAAAAAAGATGTACACCTTTTTTTTAATTACTTGTTTTTGTACAGCTTTTTCAGAAAAAACAAAGAAGAAGGGGGAAAAAAAGGTTGCTGCCCCAACCCAAACCCTTAGCTAATGTACTGAGGCCCCCGGCAGTAGGCTATTAAACAAGTAATTAAAAAAAGGTGTACACCTTTTTTTAATTACTTGTTTGTATATTAATTACTTGTTTATACTTAATTAGGGTTTATAGATATACAGTGTACATACACTGTATATCTATAAACGCTATAGTAAGTATATATATATATATATATATATATATATATATATATATATATATATATATATATATATATATATATAAATTTATAACTAATACACTTACCTGGTTATTAAACAAGAAGCCTATAAAACAGTAGATTTTGGTAGAGCCCTTGCTTCATAAGTGAGAAGCTCCAAGTTTGATTCTTACCACAATTCTGATAGTACCGGGCTTAACTTGTTTTACCACATAACAGTCATGTTAATCAAGGCTGTTCACAGTGTTTTGGAGACAAAGAGTCAAGAAAGTGTTGTAAAAATGATTTAAAAATCAGTATGAGTAACCTTCTCATTTTTTCTTTCCCCCTCTTGTTCTTAGTGAAAACAAGAGGAAGAATAAAAAATTAATGACAAAAATTACACTGATAAACAAATAAAATTTTATTGTGCATATCTTGTTAACTAAGTGGTTTTTTAAAACAAATTAAATATGCTGATTTCAAATATGCAAATCATTTTTCACCATCACGTCAAGTTGTAAAGATATTTGGGTTCAAATCTTTAGTATTTAAGGTAAAGTCCCTAATATTGTCGAAAAAAAAGTTATTCAAAAGTATGTCAACCTGGGTCTCAAAAGAAGCGTATTTTCATAGAGATTTTAAAAATGGTATTTGTTTGTAATAAAAATAAGTACTTTTTGTATTATTGCTAAGAAACATTTTATTAAAATTTTTTTAAAAGTCTTTAGCATTTTTTCACATAATTTTTTTTGTCAATAAATTTTAAGTAAAAATATTTATCTTTTCTAAAATCTCTATGAAAATACGCTTCTTTTGAGACCCAGGTTGACATACTTTTGAATAACTTTTTTTTCGACAATATTAGGGACTTTACCTTAAATACTAAAGATTTGAACCCAAATATCTTTACAACTTGACGTGATGGTGAAAAATGGTTTGCATATTTGAAATCAGCATATTTAATTTGTTTTAAAAAACCACCTAGTTAACAAGATATGCACAATAAAATTTTATTTGTTTATCAGTGTTATTTTCCTTTTTTTTGTTTTATAGAGTTTAATTAATTTAGTTATTTTATTCAAATTTAATTAGTTTTAAAGTAAATTAAAATTTTAAAAGACATCTTTAAAGAGTTTAATATATATAATTGAATAAAAACTTCTACTATGGATGTAACTCTATATAAAAAAACCCTGTTAAAAACAAAACAAAGGCTTTCCAGGCTTGTTCTTTTATAACCATTTTCTACAAAAACATCAATTAGAAATAATAACTTACAAAATGGGATTATTCAGCAATAGTGGAACATTCAAAAAATTTTTGTGGTAATTTTGGATGGAACAATAAAAATACTTTAACGGTAGAAGTTGATAACTTTAACAGAAAAGTGAGAGACACATTCGAAATACAACGCCTTGAATGTGCACCCTCAGATGGAAACTATTGCATTGATTTGTTTTTTGCTTTTGTTTTGTTTTTAACGGGTTTTTTTTATATTTTATTATACTTGATAACAATACTCCCTGAAATATTGTAAAAATAATCATTTAAAAATAAAGAGTTACATCCGTAGAAGTTTTAATTTAATTAAAGTTTTAAAGTAATTTTTATAGGTTTGTTTTTTATACATTAAAACTTTAATTTAGTTTAATTTTATAAATTTAGATACTTAATTGCTTTCACTGTTACTTTAAAGTTTAAAGCTTTAGAACTTTGGGTGAGTATTTTTTTAAAATCTATTAAGCTGTATACTAAGTTGTGCACATAAAAATAGCATGTAGTTCTAATTCCCTAAAATGCCATGCCTGGTCAGCAGAACATGTAGCATGTCTGTGTAGGGTATTTTTATGCTTGTCCATCAACATTGTGTTTTGGAGTTAAATGGTTGAGAGAGTTATAACAGCAATTAAAAAAAAAAAATTAATAAAAATTGTAAAGTAATGTAATGGGAATTAATTAAATATGTAATGGGAAAGTCTGAAGTTATGGTGAATCTTCTGTTGATTTAATTTTGTTTTTAGCCTGACTTGAAAGCTCAAGATATTTTTATACTTTCTCAAGGTAAATTTTCTATTTCTACAAGTTTTTGATTGATTTAAACTTTGTTTTTCTTTTCAAGTCGTGTGTCATTAAAACTTTCAAATAGAAAAAAATCCTTAAAACATTTTGGTTACTACTAGACTAAATAATTACAATTTCAAGATTTAAAATTGTAACAATTGTGTGCTTGAACAGACTTGATGAATTGCAAACAAACAAGAATGTTTCCTGATAATAATGTAATTGGTAAAAGTGCTTTTTCTATATTTGTATTATTAAATATCATTTGTCTAAAAAAAGTTTTCACTCAGATAATTTATGATGCACACTGAAAACTACTTCTACAGCTACCATAGAATACCCCATTATTCAATGTAATTGAACTTGTAAATGAAAATAATAATGCTAATAATAATTATAAATAATAAGATGTATTATAAAGGTTATAAATCATTATAAAGGTTTCATGAAAAATAAATAAAGCTAAAAAATAATAATAATAAAGAGACCATTAATTAGATTAGCAATTTGAGATTTTTAATAATTTTAAGAAATTTGAGAAATTTATTTAACATCCTGGAGCATCCAGAGAAATTTAGCAATAACAAATGTCAAATAGAAATTTGGCACAGCGGGTTTTTTTAATAAAACTTTATTCAAAAAAAATTTTTATAAAAAAAAAAGTTACAAAAGCTACATTTTTTTCATCTAAAACCTCTACATCCATTTTTTTTCAGGCAACACCTGATCTCGGTTTCTAGTTGATAAACACTGTTAGCAGTAGAATTGTTTATGTGTGCTACTTGTTTAAGAATGGCCCTAAAATCCTTAATAGGGTGTAATTCCTTAATTAGTCTTGATGAAGCCTAATCAGGTTAAAACCATATTAACCATTGCTGTAGTGTTCTTGAATTCTTTGGACCAATTACTTGATTATACACTTGTTGAGGTGCATTTATTTGTTGGTACCCTTTAATTTAGTCTAATGTTGATTTTGCTCATATCTTTTGGTGAAATAGCATACTATACAAGAATTTTCAGCTCATATTTTGCTTTGTTGTATTGTTTAACATTATTAGGTGGCAGAGTCTGCTTACCTGAATAATATGATTCATTACCAGTTACAAGCAAATTGAATCATGTGAAATACTTTTCCTTTTCAACAATAAAGTTGGAATTTTTGTTATTTTGTTATAACAGTCTACATTTTGGGAAATTTACAAGTTGCTGTATGAGAGTTCTGTTTATGCATAAGGTTTTATCCTCAATATTTCTTAAATTAGCTACAGAGTTTTTTGCAGCTTTTCTTTGGAGCTTTCTTTTTTAGAGAGTTAATTAAATTTATTTGAACTTTTTTTTTATTTTACAAGATTTTTTTGTAGCTTTGTATTGTATATGTTTATAAACAGTTTATTTACAACAGTAAATAGTTTCTAGCAACCCACCAATAAGTGGTTTTACTGTTGCTGATGTACATGTTTTTTTTTATTAAAATATAAAATTATTGAGATGCAAGTTATGCTTATGCTTATGCATAAAGAATTGAAGCTTTTCACTTTTAGTAAATGTGAATATCTTTGTGCTAAGCCAATTTTTTATCTTATAAAAATGCATTTTCCCTGAACTCTATAAATGATAGCTAGATTTTTATGTTCTTCTTTCAGCCTAAACATAATTTTGCAAGGAACATTGACCTTTTTCTGATCTTGAGTTCTGCTGTGAGATCCATATAATATTTGTCACATTTTGAGCCATGTTGATATACTTGTAAGTTTTCTTTACATGAATAACAAAGGAGAATGGGCTCTAGTCAACATTGACTTGTTGTCCTGGTTAATAGCAAACCCATTTGTTGTTATAACTTGGATCTTGAAAATCCAGTTTTAAGCACTTTTCTTTTGTGTGCATATGCAACATATGGAGAGAAAAAAAGGTTTTTGTGTTAAAATCCCAATATTACATGATGCTTTTTTTTATCAATGTCTAATTGTATTCCATTTTTTGATTGATGTCTAATCTTTCTAGCTTTACTCCAAAGCAGAAAAAATTAACAATGTGTTCTTTTGATCTGGCTTGTAAAATTTCTTTGTAAAAAACTTAATACAGTTCAAGGCATCGTGTGAAAAGTCTTTTCTTTCTAAATAACCTGGGACATGAGGATGTAGCATGCTCAAAACTTTGTTACACCAAATCTTTTGCAAGTTCCTTTAACTAGCCAATGATTTTTTACAGTGTTTGCATTCAAAAAAAAATCCAACAGCTTGTAATGGCAATGGAATTGTCATCTCTACTTCTCTGTGCATAACATTTTTAGTGAAACCAAATGCTGCCAAATTATCTAAAAAACAATAAAATATACATTTTAATATTGTATTAGATAAGCATAATAAAGGACTACAGAGAGAAAGAGAGAAAGAACAGAGAGAAAGAGAGAGAGAACAGAGAGAAAGAACAGAGAGAACAGAGAGAAAGAACAGAGAGAAAGAGAGGGAGAACAGAGAGAAAGAGAGAGAACACATCAAATGGCATGAATATTAGTATTTTAGTAAATATTAGATTCTCCTGTTTTGATATAGAAGTTTATGTTATGCTATGCAATGATTTTATAAAGTCATTGTGTTGCAAAACATAAACATTTATGAACTTTTGGTTTGTTGATTTAAATGCTTTAATTTAAAAAAAAATTTAAAATTTAAATTAAAAAAAAAACTTGACTATTTAAATAATTTTCGTGCATTAAATAAGTGCTATTGAGAACCCAAATAAAAATAGAAAATGTAATGGCTCAGCAATATGCTGATTATCCTTATCAAAATCTGAACTAGTTATGCTTATAGGTTTTATGCTTTTAAAAAAAGCATGTTTTTCTCATAAAATTTGCACTTACAAATTTTTAAATTTATAAATATTTTTTCTCAAAAAAAAGGAAAAAGTTATTAATATATGATCAAGAACATGACCAAGTCAATTGCTGCAAGCTTTAAGTCAAGTTTAGGAATTTAAAGATTATTTATTGGAACACTGTAATCAGGTTTTTAAACAAAAAAATCTTTTTTTAAAAAACAGTAATGTTGTTAAGATTGTTCTTACAAGAAAAGCAAAAGCAAGAACCATTGAAAATATTTATGTTAGTAGGCTGAGTAAGAAGGCTGTAATGATAAACTAATAGAAGGCTCTTCATAATAACATTTCTTCATAATATGTAGAAATGTTAAGTTGGCTCTTACACTACAGTCATTTAAAAAATTTTATAACAAGGTTTTAAAATAATAGCAATAGAAATACGAGCTCGTAAATTCATTTGATCTCATTCAAACTTCTTACCTAATAGGGTTGCACATGTTCTTACCAAATAGGATTGCACATGTTCAGTATGATGTTAGTTTGCTTTTAGTATTACTGTTTAATCGGCTGTGTCAGATTTTTTTTTTGTCAATGTTAATTGGATAAATGAATTTAAAAAATATGATAAAATTTTGAGTGAATAAATGCAAATTTAAAAAAAATCTAAATAGTTTTAAGGCGTACAGTTTCATACTTATTATGTTGTATAGTTAAATACTGTTGCTGGAAATAACTTTATAAAGTTTACTAAATTAAAAATTTAATATGTATTGAAACTTATTTTAGGAGTGACTGCAAATCCATGTTCATATACATTCAAGCAGTTATTTTTAGAGAATAAGGTGACTATTCAATATTTTTATTAAAATTATTTTCTTGTAAATTTTACTATATATATATATATATATATATATATATATATATATATATATATATATATATATATATACATCTATGTATTATATATTTTTTGCTTACCTTATTCCCTATGGATTTTTCAAAAAAAGAAGAAAAAAATTTATACATATATTTATATATACATAAATACATACATATCTATCTATCTATATATATACATATATATATATATATATATATATATATATATATATATATATATATATATATACATATATATATATACATATATATATATATATATATATATATATATATATATATATATATATATATATATATATATATATATATATATATATATATATTTACAGTATTGGCCATTAATAGCAATCCATCATGTTATTTTAGTATGAATATAAGTTAGAAATTAAATATTTTATAAACTAAAAGTGTTTTTATCCTAAGTCCTTTTTTATTGAAATAAATCAAATAATCACAATATAAACTTATTATAAAATAATAAAAGTTAAAAAATTAAAAACTAAAATAATAAAGTTAAAACAAGTGTTCATTTGTTTTAAAAAAAAAAAAAAAGGTGGCCAACAAATCACAAAAACAAAATTAACAAACCTTAATAAAAAAATACTTACAAAACATAAAAAAAAAAATTATTGTTTTGATGACAACCCTTTTGTTTTTAAGCATTCATTGATGTTTCGGCATGGAGTTCACTAAATTATGGCTAATCTCTTTTGAAACACTATTCAGTAATTTTGTTACTAGTTCTTTCAGCTGGTCCAGATCTTTTATTTCAATTTTACCAAGATTGTGGTTTAACCCAGATCACAAATTCTCAATGTAATTGAGATCTGGACTATTGGCAGGTCAAGACATGGTTTTAATGTTGTTTTCCTCAAACAATTGCATGCAAATTTTAGCAGTATGGAGCATCATCTTGTTGAAAGATTCCCATGTCTTTTGGAAAATGTCAATAGAAGGCATTAAATAATTATCCAATATGTCTAAATATCTTTGAGAATTGAGTCCATCAAATATTTTGAAACAACTGACACCTTCATATTTCATGCAGGCCTAGATGCCTATACTACCACTTCCATGTTTTTTCCATGTGTAGAACAATTTGGGTCCATTTTTTTATGTGGCTTTCTTTTCAGCATTAATTGGTTTTTCTTAAATCAGCCTCAACGTTTATTTCATCTCTGAATAGAACACTGTGCCACATGCTGCATGCAAAAAACCATATCAATAGATGTGGTTTTTTTGCAAGAAGCTTGCCACATGTAATTGTGTTTTTGTAGTACTCTCCTAATTGTTTGAGCACTAGCAACAACACCAGAAGCTTTTTGTCCTTTTTGACTGAGATCAGTAGATGATAAACTTCTTTTTTTTTCACTATGCGAATAAGTGAACTTTCATTTCTTTTATTTGAAGTGCTGAGTCTTCCTGGACATAAAAGATTTTGAAATGTATTGTATCTTTAATATCAGCTGATTATTCTGCTAAAAGTGGCATGTGTTTTGTAGAAATGTTTTGCTCTTGTAGAAATGCTCTCTTTATGATGTTTTGTTCATTCATTACTATGATTTTACATTTTGTTATATTATCAATAATTTCTCTAGTCAATATGATTGTTTTATTGCTGAAATATTGTCGTTAATTAGATTTTATGTCATTTTATGCAAATTTTTCAATTATTTATAACAATTTAAATAAAAATTCTCAAATGGTTATAAATAGTTCATAAATTTTTTTGCAATTATTGCAATTTTCGTGCTATTTTTCATTTTTTATGAAAAGTTAATATAATAATATATTTACAATATTTAAGTTAATATAATAATATATTTAGATTTCTTAGTTAATTTCTATAGTACACCATCACTGAAGTATACCTAGTGATGAAAAGCAACAAAATTTTAAAGAAGAATATAAAAAAAAAAGTTTTTATCTGTGTGTTATATTGACTTGCTAATTTCATTAATAATAAAACTAGAATGTTTTTTGCTCAGATGTTTTTTCTATTAAGGCTTATTATTTGTTTTTCTATTAAGGCCTATAATTTGTTTTGACTTTTGAGTCTTCTGCTTTTAACGTCTAATCTTTGCAAACTTCTTATAATTAATGTTTTATCTATATACTTCTTTGCATAGTAATTGTTGCTGTATTAAGTCTCACTTCTATCATTTAATTTTCTTGTAATTTTAGAATTTACAGCAAATCTATTTTTTCTTACACTATTTTTAGGGATTGCAATTCTTGAGTTCCTTTCTGATCCTGGGATTTCGGGATTAAAAATTTTCTATACCAAAATTGATCCCAGGATTCTAAACAGATATAATATAATATCTACATAATAATATTTACTAGAAGTAAAAAAAAAATACATTTTTAACAAAAATATATTTACTAAATAAAAGCAATTTGATGTTAATGTAAATTATATTAGGAAATAGGAAATGTTTTTATATGTTTTGAAATGTGATAAAAGAAGCACAACACATTCAAAGTTTCATTGTTTTCAAATGGTTCAAATTTTTAAACTGAATAGTCAGCAAAGAAAATGCGAAAATTTTCAAATGCTCTGAAAAGACATTCTCCAGGAAACTGTAAACAATACTGTCTAGTACAATTTTGTTGAATTTGACATTATATTAATTAATCTTAATTTTGGCTTCTGTTTTAGAATCTAAATCTTGTGTTTTTCTTGTTAGCATTAAGAAATGTTAAAATAATATTTACAATTCATTATTCTTTATTGCAAAGTAAATTAAATTAATTATATAAATTCAGATATAATAAAATATCATAAAATTCTTATAAAAGAGTTGACGAAATAGGTATTTTCAAATATCATGTGGCACAATATCAATAATGTATATATATATATATATATATATATATATATATATATATATATATATATATATATACACATACATGTATATATATATATACATACATGTATATATATATATATACTATATATATATATATATATATATGTATATATATATATATACATACTACATATATATGTATATATATATATATGTATATATATATATATATATATATATATATATATATATATATATATATATATACATATATATGTAGTATGTATATATATATATATATATATACATATATATATATATATATATATATATATATATATATATATATATATATATATATATATACTGTATAGTTAAAAATATATATATATATTTATCAATGAATCAACTATGTAGATATATTTTATAAATATACTTCTTTTTATATATTACAAATACATTTAAAGAATAAATTATATTTTTTATAGAAAGTATGTGATCTGGAAAATAAGGTATGATATTTATTTTACAACTTGTTTTATTTTGTTACTTCAATGAGCAACCTGCTCAGCAGGTTGCTCATTGAAGCTGTTTTATTAATAGTTTAAATAATTAAATTAATAATTGCACTAATTAACACTTTTCTTAGTAAGTTACTAAGTTAGCAAGTTACTTGGTAAGTTACTCAAATGTTTACTTAGTAGGTCAAATAATATTCCAATCAGATCTTTGGGTTACTTTTTGGAGTTAATTCAGTATAAGGATGTTCAGATATACTTATTTTAGTTTACATAGTGATTACTTAGTTGGTAGATTATTAGGTTACTCTGCTGTTTACTTGATAGGATAATCAGTAGCTTACATAAAGATCATTTATAATTGAAAAAATAAATCTAATATAAACTTCATAAATATAAAAAATGATATAAATATATTTTCTTAAGTTTTTCTTTGCCTCCAAAATGCACAAACTTTTCTCTTAACACCTGACATTAGCTTTTTACATGAGCTTTTTGCGAGTAAACTTGTTTTCAACAATTTTCCAAGCTTTTAATAAATCTGTTGCTATACAACATCTATTGTTGCTATACAACATCTATTGTTGCTATACAACATCTATTGTTGCTATACAACATCTATTGTTGCTATACAACATCTATTGTTGCTATACAACATCTATTGTTGCGTAATTATGTAAAAAACAAAAGGCTTTTTTTCTACATTGATGACAAAATGATGCAAAAATGTTGAAAATGTCAAAAACATTTTAATAATTGCAAGTGCATGTTGCTCTCAAGTGGATATCTCATACAAGTGGATATCTCATACAAGTGGATATCTCATACAAGTGGATATCTCATACAAGTGGATATCTCATGCAAGTGGATATCTCATACAAGTGGATATCTCATACAAGTGGATATCTCATATAGCAATATCCACTTGTATAAGCAGGTTTTTTTCCAATTTTGTCCAAGTGGTTTGTACTCAAATTTATTGTCCACATTTCCTGAATTTTAATCAATATAAAATTTTTATCCACCAAGCTGATTAAAATCACCTATGTATCATAGTCGATTGCTATGCAAATGTTAAACTTCATCACATTCTCATAAAGTGTTTAAGCTTGTAATTTTGCTGTTTGAATTTTGTTAATCATTCAAGTTTGAATTAGTAATGGCTGCAAAAGAATTATAAATTAAACGTTGAAGTAAATTTGCATATCTTTTGTATAATTTTTTTAGAATTTATTTTTACTTGCTGGTGGTTTACGACCTGTAAAAGACCAGATATATTTGTTTGATAGTTTTTCTGGTATGGTTATTTTCTATTAAAGTACATGGTTTTAGAGGTATTTTTGTTTTTTATAGATAACATTTTTAATTTTATTATTTAAATAGCTTTTTGTTTTACTTGGTTTCTATAATCAGGGTGATGATATTTTATATTATTAAACTGCAGAATTTCCTAGAATTTTCCAGAACTATGTAAAGTTTGTTAGAAACTTTTAGAATGTTGAATAGTAGTAACACATGTAATCACGGTTTTCTCAAATGTAGAACCACAGTTTACTGAAAAGTATAACCACAGGTTTTTTAAACCAATATTACGGTTTATGTTGATTATAAGTATGAGAATAGTTAATTTTATATGAGCAAATATTGTTTGATTCAAGAGCTTGTTGATATCCAACTAAATGTAGATTATGCTTATAGCTTTATATTATTTATATTTACATTGCTTTATATCATGTGTTATGTTATAAAATTTCAACAATTTTGCTTTTGTATAGTTTCAGGAGTTGCATTTGACAACATTTTCAAATATATATATGTAATGAAATATGTTTAATGGTAATATTAATGTACTAATTTTTTAAATGTTTCTGCTTTGATAAAAGCAGAAATAAAGTTTTCAATTGATCAACTTGCTTGATCACTTGTGTAGCTGTTATGGATAAGTTTGAAGAGACAAGACCTCATTTCTCTAACCAGAAATATAATAAACAATATGAAGTCTAGGGTAGTAACTTTGTTGGCTAGAGATCAAGATGATTACCACAAAAAATGTGGTAAGATTTCTAACTTACTGAAAAGGGCGGAGAAAAAATACATGTAACAGTTTTGTTGCAGTTTTTTATAGGTTTCTAGATGATCACAAAGATGAAAACTATGTACGTTGATTCAAACTCTAATTAAGAACTAGGGTAGTGTGGATTGCAGAATGGCTCACAAAGTCTATATTCTTAAAATCATTAAAAAATTGGAAAATAAGAGATTTTACTTAATGGAATGAAGATCCTCTTAGTCAAATATAATGTTTTTCTTTTTTTTTTTATCAAGATTAGTTTATTCATAATGATGGAAAGTTTTATGAGAGATGTTATTAACTCTTTGAAACATTTTTAACTCATCAGCTAAAATTTTTTATTTGTTTTCTTTAGAATGGCATCAATCTAATCCAAATGTATATTTAGTTATTGTAGGACCTGAGGTTTAAGTATTTAATATTTATTTTAGATATTTAGCTTTAATGTTTTATGTTGGATTTAAGCCCATGCCATTTAAAAGAAGACTTTAACCTGCATAAATGTCATATATACATATATTAATGTTACATATATACAAATATAAACTTAGAGCAAAACAAATTTTAAAAGTATAAAGTGGTATTGTTAAAGGTTGTTCATGTTTATGCTAAATAAAATATATATTACTACATAACTACAGTGCTCTAGTGATTGATAAGTTCTGAATCAGTATTACCACGTCACTATTGCACTTAACTTGTTAAGCATTGAATATTTTACAAAATATTCAATGCTTAACAATTGAATATTTTAACTTTTTTTAAGGTTTCTTTAAAAGTAAACTTTTTAAATACAAGCTACAACAAATCCTGAAATTAGTGTTCTTGAAATTAGTTACACAGTAGTAGATTGATGTTATGCATTAGTAGACTAATATTATGCAGTAGTAGACTGGTGTTATGTGGTAGTAGATTGATGTTATGCATTAGTAGGCTGATGTTATGCAGTTGTAGACTGATGTTATGTGGTAGTAGACTGATGTTATGTGGTAATAGACTAATGTTATGTGGTAGTAGACTGATGTTATGCAATAGTAGGCTAATGTTACGTGGTAGTAGGCTGTAGTAATATGTTAACATGTGTATAAACACTATGTATGTTTTTTAAATGTTTTTAAAATGAGTATAAACAATATTTAAGAGGTAAACAGATTCTATTTGTTGACCAGCCTTGCACCCCTCCCCCATCTGTTAGACTGACGCAGATGTATTGTAATATAATATATTGTTTCCAGTTTAGAATGTTCCATGCTGGATCTTCTTGACTCAATGCATGGGTTTTGCTTGTGTCTCTGTTTTTATGCCTAGGCATCTCATTCTAATATCTTCTAATGAGGGTACAGCTCTAAAACTTAGTTTTATGGTTCTGAGGCCAACTGGTAGTCAGGTTCCCATACTCTGTGGTAGCTCTCAGAGAGGCTGATTCTATCAACAGCTGAAAAATATCAAAGTATTAACAGTGCCATGTTGTGCATGGATGGTGTCCCTGTTTGTACTTTTGGTGTGACAAATGTCCTTCTTACATAAATTTGTGGATACAGGCTGGTATGGAATTTTTTATTCCCTCTCGATGATTCCAGGTCAAGCCTCACTCTTCTCCATGGTTTTCCTCACATTGTGCTGCTGCAATAGCCAATCGAAAGCGTTACTTCCATATCTATCAGCAAAAGAATTCTCCAGAAAACAGACGTCTGTTTATTACTGCTAGTAACCATTGTAAAAAGGTTTTGTCTAACGCCAAAGCCCGCTATTCTCAAGTCATAAAATCTCGTATTTCATTACAAAAATAAGACTCTCGTGACTTCTGGAGAATCTTTAATAGTATTAACAATAAGGGCAAATCTGTTATTGTACCTCTCTTATCAGACTTTGTCACCTCACCTAAATACAATGCTGCATTGTTTGCTAAGAACTTTTCATCAATATCATCTCTTGAGTCTACTAGTTGGGTTCTACCTGATTTAGTTGTCAAACAGGTTGATCCATTGCTTGACATTCGTATCATTCCAGCTTCTGTATTTAAAGTGATTTCTTGCTTAGACTCTTCTACAGCTTGTGGTCCGGACAACATACCTGCTATAGTCTTGCAGAAGTGTTCTCCAGAGCTGTTGTCTATACTTTCAAAACTGTTTAACAAGTGCTTATCAGAGTCATGCTTTCCACCCTGCTGGAAAGCGGCATCTGTTATCCCTATCTTCAATAATTCTGGAGAGCGATCTGATTCGCACAAAAACGCATTGTAAACATAGTTGAACCTGCTATTGCAGCCAACCTCCAACCATTATCACATTGTCATAATGTTGCTTCTCTTTCTCTTTTCTACAAATACTATAACGGGCACTGCTCTAAAGAGCTAGTATCTCTTGTGCCATCTACTAAAGTAAATGATGAGTAACACAAGAATGATCTTGTGTTACTCATCATTCAATTAAGTCTCATCCTTTTTCTTTGACTGTTCCTAAATGCTTCAAAAACTCTTATTTTAAGTCTAGTTTTTTTCCTTGAACATCAGTTCTTTGGAATTTGCTTCCTCTTGCTTCCCTGATTCATATAATTTGCAACCTTTTAAGTTGTCTGTCAATCGTTATCTTGCTCTACAATCTTCATCTTTTCTCTTCCAGTAACTTCCAACTCTAATAGAGGTTGCTTGCAGCCTTGTTGGAAGCAAAGATGTTAAAATAAAAAAAATAAAAATAAGTAAACTAGATAGTTTTAAAAAAGTGGTCCATGGGGGACATTTTAAAAACCAATTATCAAGTTATATATAATTTCACAGTCCCTAAAAAAAGTTTTATCTCTTAATGTTAAGGCCATTAAAAAATATTAAAATTTGATTAAGTTGTCAGCCTAATATAATATATATATATATATATAAGATAGCAGCAAACTAAACTTTAAGCACTTTGTAAACAAAATGCTTGTGCTCTTACAGATGACTTTTTCATTTAGTTGGATGTATCTTATTCCCAAAAGTGTAAAAAGAAATTGGAAAGGTATAATATTATAAAAAAATAGAATTTTTTTTATTTTTAAATTCTGACTTTTTTTATCAAACCATTAAATTAAATAAAGTTTCTCTCTTTTGTTAAAAAATACTTGTTTATCTTGAATTGTGGCCACAGCTAATTATTGTCAATTATTTTTTACTTTGTTTTATTTTTAACTTTTGTTATCAGTTTTTTTTTTGTTTTTTTTTGTGTGTATTTATTGTAACTTCTTGTTGTCTAGAGTAAAAGCGGGTCAAACCGATCATACTATTTTTTCGATCACTGATCGAAAAATTATAAAACGGCAACTGATAGGAGTATTTAAAAAATAAAAACACCAGAAGAAAGAGAATCATCTCCTCTATTTATTTTTTTCTGGTATAACTGATCATTCACATATTTACTTTAAATTCCTTTATTAAGTAGTATGTGAATTTTTAAATTAGGTACCAAGGTTAATTAAATGATTGGATTTTCTCATGTGTTAGTTTCGGGTTCTTCCTATATAAAGTTATTTTACAAAAATGATATTTATTAATTATACACTTTCAAGATGACAACAAGTAAAAAGTCATACAATGAAGAAGATATAGAAGCTGCGTTAAATGATGTAAAAGAAAAAAATACTTTAATCAGAAAAGTTGCATTAAAATATGGCATTTCATTCTCAACTCTAATAGGTCGCAAAAGCAACAACAATGCTAGCTTCAAGGGATCAGGATCAACAACCGTACTCTCACAGCAAACAGAGTCAATTATGGTGCATGTGTTTAAGTTCCTATGTGATTGGGGTATGGTTTAACACGAAATGATGTCATGGACTTCGTATGCGGTTACCTTCTTCGTAAAAATCAATCAGGCCTATTTAAAAATGGCAGGCCTGGCAAAGACTGGTTTTATGCGTTTATAAACCGATGGTCTAAAGAAATTTCCCAAAGAAAAACTCACACTTTAGCATCTGCCAGAGCCGCTTTTTGTATGGAAGAAATAATTGATAATTATTTTGAAGTTGTTACTAAACAATATCAATTGTCTGTGATAACTTCTGGTTGTCACATTTGGAATTGCGATGAAACGGGTTTCTGTGGTGATCAAGGCAAAGCAACTGTAGTATGTCGAAAAGGTGCAAAGCGTGTTTTGAAACTCACTGGTAACAATGAAAAAATCCATTATTACTGAACAATTGCTGTAATGCTGATGGATACTTTACACCACCATTCGTGGTATACAAAGCAAAATGAAACTTTAGAGCTGAGTGGGCTTTAAGTGGTCCGACTGGCACCAAATATTCAATTTCTAAATCTGGTTTGATGGAGCATGATACATTTATTGAATGGTTGAAGAAAGTGTATATACCAGAATGTATTAGTAGTACTCATATTTCACATCTTGATGGACATACGTCTCATGTCAGTTTAGCAGCTGTATTATTATTTTGTTGAGTGGGCTGGTAGACAAATCAAAATTATATTGTTTTCCCGACTATTGTCGGGAAAACAATATAATTTTGATTTGTCTACCAGCCCACTCATCTCACATTCTTCAGCCACTAGACAGAGGTACCTATTGCCATGTTAAGCAAGTGTGGAAGGCAGTTCTTACCAAATATAACAAAGACACAAAATGCAAAAACTTAGATAAAGAAAATTTTTCTACGTTGCTCAAACAGGTGTATGAGAGCGTAAGTGTTTTACACATTTGCACGCTATTGCTGCTTATTATCAAATTTGCTATTGCTGCTTATTATCAAATTAGCTGAAAAACAAGCTAAAAAGCGTAAAACCATCTGCAAACTCATAATGCCATTGCCAAACCCTGCAGAAAAAGAAGTAACTCAAAATATAGAACCGATTACAACACCTTCAGCCAAAAGAAGAAAAGTTATTAAATGCAGAAAGTGTAAAAAAGAATTACATTCAGACATGATGTCATGCGAGAATCCAAATTGCAATACTTGGCTCTGCAACAAGACATGTTTGCCAAAAAATTTTGTAATGGGTTCAGATTTTTTTTGTTGTAAAAAATGTAAGCCTTAAATCTTTATTATTTCTGTACGCTACATAAAAAATATGTAAAAATATATACATTTACATATATAAAATGTTAAATTTATTAAATGTATTTTATATTGATGGGTTTTAACAGACTTTCTGCCAAAAGCGATCATTTTTTTTCTCCTAGTTTTAATATTTTCAAATACAATTAAAAAAAAAATTAATAAATGATGTGCTTGTTAGTATTTTTTATCTTATTTAAAAAAAATAGTTTAAAAATTAAAAAAAATAATAAAGTTACTTGATTTTTATTGTTCGGTGATCTGTTTGACCCGCTTTTACCCTATTATTTGTTAGTATTTGTTCAAAATTAACAATAAAACATTGATGAGGACTAACCTCACAGTTTTTTATTGTTAATTTTGTACTTTCTTTTTATTTATTTTTTCATTATTTCCTGAGAAATTGAAGAGATTATTAAAGTTAATAAAAAATAAACTTAAAATTTTTTAATATTTAATTATAAGAACTATATTTTATATTATTTTATATTTATTATTTTTCTTAATTGATAATACTTAAAGTGATAATACTAAAAGTCAAAAATTTTTTATTAGAATGAAAATTCTTTTTGTTAAGTGACTTATTTCTAAGTAAGAAATCTTTTAACTGTATTAAGAATAATTGAAACAAAATATTTACAATTTATTTGTTTTTTATTTTCTAATGTTGGTAAGATTTTTTACTTTTTTTAGCTGCTATGGAATTTATATGTTCCCCACAATTGCTTGCTGCTGTGTTCATGCATTGATTACACAGAGTACTGCAGTTATTAATTCTTCTGTTAGTGAAGGAATGTCAGCTGTTTTATTAGAAGTTAGAACTTTTTGTAATTAAATAAATTTATATACTTTTACTAAAATTTATAAGATTATTTTTCTTAGTTTTTAAAGTAAACTATTTTTCACATTTCAAAGCAAAGTTTAAATTTTATGGTTATTGGTGTTTCTTGCATTAACTATTAAAGATTGATTTTTTTTAATTTGATTTGGTTGACATGCTGAAACAATGTTTTGATGTTCACTCATCTTTATTCATTAATTTATCCTGATAAAACTTAACAATTTTATTTCAGTGAAAACGTTTAGAGTATCATGATTAATTTTTTCTAACTTGTTAAGAAACAAAAAAAGGATGCATTTTAATTAAATATTACTTAATTGTAAAATTTGATTAAAAGAGTAACACCTAGAAGACAAATTGAACCTAGAACACCTAGAAAACAATTTGAACAAACAAGCAAAAAAAAGAACAAGAATACAAACAAGAAAACACATGTAAACAAATGAAAAAATAAACATAAAAATTAAATAAGAAAATAATAAATATTATTAAAAACCCAAAATGTATAAAAGAGATTTAAATTTAAAAAGAATGTATAAACAACAAAAAGTTCTAAACTTATAACAAAAATAAGCTTTCATTGAAACTCAATGAAATCAAACTACAAGTTTCTAATAATTTTTAGGGAAACTGTTTCAGTTACACTTACTACCTACTTTATTTAGAAAGCTTTTTACATGTTTACATTTATTACATATTGTATTTACATTATTAATTTGTTATGCTTTATTCTAATGTTTTGTTGTGTCTTTTAAATTAACTAATAAAAAGTTATAGCTTAAATTAAAGTTAGTTTAAGTTTAAAGGTTGATTTGAACATAAGCTAATTTTCTTTTTTTTTGTTTAAATTTTTTTTTTAATTTTTACAAAAGTATTCATGTCTAAGATAAAATCATTTTTTCTAAATGAACCACATTTTACTCAATCTAATGATGTTATCTCGTTTCTTTTTATTTACTCGTGTCACTAGTAATTGATGTTATCACATTTCAGTTTAACTACTGATGTTATTTCAGTTTATTTACTGCTGTTACTAGTAAATGATGTTGAAACATTTTTATATCATATTCTAATGTTACATGATACATATTACATGATGGTAATCACTTAATCAACTTGATTTTTTATTATGTTTGCTCTAATTCTTTTTAACATCAAAAATAACTCCAAAGATGCTTTCTGCTTTTAACATATAAACTAATATCTATCTAAACATATATCTTTGAATTCTAAATCTGATCAGAGCTCAAACGAATGGATATAAAATTTAATAGGACATACAATTTAATAGGACAATTACTAGATATGGATGTTAAACAACAATTAGTTAGATATGGATGTTAGAAAAGCTTCTTTTATCCTAATGATAGTTTAATTTTTTGCAATGAAAATTTTGAATCAAAATAGCTGAGTTTGATAAATGTGGGTTTATGTCATTTTGTTTTTTTTCTAACCTTACTTTACTTATCTTTTTTTTTTGGTATGTCCGTAATCTTCTTTGAACTGTAAATGCTGTTGAAAACTGCTAAATTATCTACCATTTTAATATTTATAGGACATCCAATTGGCTAATTTATCCTAGTGAAATGATTGCATGACAATGTTCAGCTCAACACAATTTACTGTTGTAGGTATCTTAATTTCTAATATCTAGTTACTTGTTTCATATTTAATGCTAGAAAAATAAGTTCTGTAAAATGTGTTTATAATGGTTTTGTTTTCCTTGATTTGTTGTTAGATATCTGTCTCATACATTTATCAAAATAACATATTGTCATAGTTTCTGTTGATTGTTTTAGAAACCACTTTCTATTTCATCTTCTATTTCTTTTTTATAGTTTTTTTGTTTGTTTCAAAAAAGTATACTAAGGATTCTGGTGATAATTTCAATTTTTATTTAATGTGTATATATAACTTATTTTAATTTTCATAATTAAAGTAACTTACTTAAGGTATTATAAAATCTTAAAAATAAAAGAAATAAAATTAATTTGAATAAAAACACTTTGTTTGTGTCTAATATTTGATTGTAAAGTTTGTGTCTGTTCTATTTTTTTTCAAATGTAACTTACCTCCCCAAGACCATGAGGACCACTACAGTTGAGAAGGCTACCATTTGTGGTGTAACCCTCTTAAAACTCTTTAACTTTAAAACACAAACCTTGATGAACAAAGCTACTGCGCAGAGAAACAAATTGAGGCCAGTACTACCAAGGATGTGGTGGGGATCAAACGTGAAACTTCTCACTTACAAAATGAGCTCTCTACCACTACACCATTAATTATTAATAAGATTCATACATATATTAATTATGTAATAACTAAACATGGTTACTCAGAACCAGTTTGAACAGCTAGCAAATAAAATGCATGAATAGACAATAAGTGTTATCATCACTTGATGAGAGAATAAGTGTTATCATCACTTGATGAGAGAATAAGTGTTATCATCAGAAAACTTTATGAAAATCAAAAGTCTTTAGTAGCCTTTATTTAAAAGAATAAAAAAAATAAGCTTTCTTATTCATAAAAAATATGCACATAATATTTTAATATTTTTATTTTGTGTGTACACAAAATAAAAATAAAAGTCTCATCAATTTTTAAGTAATAATTTTCATACATTAAAAAAATTAATTTATTTCTGTAGACATCTAAAAAAATTTTGAACTTTTGCTTTAGCCCATAAGCTTGTGCACAGAATCAAAACGGTTTGATGGTTTTTTAAATGGTATATATTAATTCTTTAATGTTTTTGCAAAGTTTTTTTGTTTTTTTCATTTTTTGTTTAATTACTGTCCAGTATTTTTTAATAAGAGGTAAAAGATGTTTTTGTGACCCCCTAAAAGACGTTTTTGTGAACACTCCCTAAAAGCATTAAAATAAGATTGCTTAATCAAAACAGAAAATGTGTTTAAAAAGTTTATTAATTAAACAAAGTGAAATAAATATCATAAGTCCATTTTTGCTGTTCTGAGAAAAAAGCATATAAAGTTTTTAATTCTTCGCTGCGTTTGATCTTCTTAATTAAACCAAATTGTTTTTAAAATACTTATAGAATATGTTGTTATTTCTCATAATATAACAAATAAAAAATTAAAAAAATTTTTTTATGAGAAGCAACAATGCAAATGGGCTTAAGATAATTTTAAAATTATATAAAATATGACAAAATTCTACAAATTAAATCTTAAGTCCACTTTGGCTGTTCTGAGAAAAAGACATTTAAAGTTTTAAATTTAATCACTGCTTTTGATTTTTTTGATTAAATCTACTAGTTTTCAGTTATTTATTATATGTAATAAGTATTTTAAACCAAAAAAGTTTTTTTTTTGCCAAAAAATGGACTTAAGATAGTTTTGTTTTGCAGCAACAATGTCTCTCAATTATTTTTTTTAGGACATATTTGAATTTTACTCATAGTTGCAAAAGTCATAGTTGCAATCATAGTTGCAATCGATTGCAAAAGTTGCAATTTAAAAAGTTAAAAACCACAATTCGTTATATTCCAATATAATAACTTCTAAGTTTCATATTTTTTAAATGTGCATTTAAAAAATTTTATTTTTTTTAAAGAAATTAAAATTTTTAATTTTATTTTTTTACTTTGGTATAAAATTAAACTTGTATTGATCAAATTACTTTTAAAACACAAAACAACTCAACCACATCTCATAAACCTTAATCACAATTCAATTTTTATTACTTTTAAATAAAAATGTTTTGCACAAGGTTATTTTTTTCTATAATAAAGATGAATAATAATTTAATTATAATTATTTATTAATAATAACTAAATGATTGATAAGGATAGTGTCACTCAAACAGAATTCTGATCAAAGGAGTGACACCAGTTTTTAAATAAAATATGAATAATAATAAGCATATAATCAATTACTCAGTTTTAAATAAGATTTAGGTACATAAAATCAATTTTGGTTCCATACTTTGTGAGATGACTTTTATGTACCTAAGGAGTATTTTAAACCAAAAAAGTCAACTTTGCCAAAAATGGACTTAAGATAGTTTTGCTTTGCAGCAACGATGTTAATGAATAATACCATAAATGGGTTTTACTTTTCTGCTTTTGTTTTGTACATATGAAATTTGAAATGTTTAATCTGAAATACATATGAAATTTGAAATGTTTAATCTGAAATACATATGAAATTTGAAATGTTTAATCTGAAATACATATGAAATTTGAAATATTTAATCTGAAATACATATGAAATTTGAAATGTTTAATCTGAAATACATATGAAATTTGAAATGTTTAATCTGAAATACATATGAAATTTGAAATGTTTAATCTGAAATACATATGAAATTTGAAATGTTTAATCTGAAATACATATGAAATTTGAAATTTTTAATCTAATTGCACTAGATGACAAAAGATCTTAAAAATCTAATTAGAGAAGAAAAAAAACAGTTCAAGTGCTTTTAACAGACAAGATGTAGATGTAAATTATGAATTTTTAAATTAACAAATAAAAAAGAATTTCTTTAAAACCAAAACAAAACACTTGTATATATATATATATATATATATATATATATATATATATATATATATATATATATATATATATATATATATATATATATAAATATATTCACAATAAAACTAAAAAAAAACTCAAAATGAGCTCTGAAAAATAATAATGTGACTGTCTTTCAAGTCTTTATTTTGGTTCTGTTTTTTGTGAAATAAAAAAAAGTAATGCGCAAACATGAGCCAGTGATTCAAATGAAATAGAATAATTTAGGCGAAATGACAACTGTGTTGATGAAATTTACTCCATTTTAGAAAAATTTACCAAAATTTTAGAATGAATCAAGTTACATTTTTTTATAAAAGGTAATGGGATATAGGGACTTTTTTAAAAAAAAAGGAGACATGAAGGGATGTTCTTGAGCTTTTCTGGACCCTCTTAGTTGAAACCAGTGTCCCAAAAATATTTTTTGTATGTGTTTATCTTGTTTAGTTTTATCCAAAGATAAGAAGTTGATTTAAAATAGTGTGTCATTGTAAAAGGCATTTCTTTAAGTACATGAATTTAAAAATTATTTTTCTTATGATTTTAAAAAATGTTCAAGTTGCAAGTACTATACTATTTGTAAATATTTATTCAAAAATATTTGTTTGTTTTCCTAACATAAAATAAAATAGCGAGATATTTTATTTTATGTTCAATTATATAAAAATTAAATTTGCACGATAACTATATTGTTATTAAGACTAAAATTTTTACTTTTAATAAAAAATTTTTAATAAATGGGTAAATTATTTTTTTATAGAAATTTGTTAATTTTTTATAAAAATTAATTTACCCTTAATCATCAAAAATCAAAAGTTGATATTACTTTTAATGAATATTTTAAAATTGTTTAAAATTGTTTTATCTTTTGAAAAACAAATTTTTCATTCCTTGGTTTTAGTACTGATTCAGTAATGGAAGTGATGAGATTCAGTGTGGAAGTGATGAGATTCAGTGTGGAAATCTTTATAGTTCTGATCAAGCTTTAAACTATATTTGTATGTTACATCTGCTGCATCTGTTGCTGGCTGCAACTTACAACATAAGCTATAACTTATAACATAAGTTTATATTATCACTTGCATCTTGCTAAATAAATTATGATGTTCTAGAACTATCTGCTACAAATACAATTTTGATTAAATTGTTGTTTACATTGTTAGTGAGGTCATTGATTTATTAAATAAGTAGAACTAAAATAATTAGTCTACAAAAGTAGACTAATTAATGTATTTTATGAAATACATTTAAACTAGAATAAGATAGACTTGATTGCAAACCACATTGCACAAAAATTTGATTTATTTTCTCAAGGAATAAATGATGTTAATGATGTAAATAATTTAATAAATATATATTGTTAATACTATAGTGTTGTCGAGCTCAACATTTTATAAATTCATATATCGTTTGTTTATACTTATTTAATACTATCTTAATTTATATATATTTTGAAATTGTATGATGATGTCAATTTTATGAGGATGTGTTTAATTTTTAAGCAATGTTATTGAAAATATTTCTGAATGTTGATAATTATTTTTTAGGCAATGAAATTAGAAATTCCTGTAATTGCTCGCCAAAATGATGGTAATAACTCATTAATAACTCATGGCGAAAATGGGTTTCTGTTCAATACACCTCAGGTAATGTTTCAATATTAAAAAATACCTATTAGAAATTTTATTGAAAACCTTAGTTAAAAATGAATTTTTTGTAGTTACTTGCAGGCTTTTACAGTGAAAATTTTTTAGTATGAGGGGTAATTGTTTCAAAATAAAGACACTTATAGAATACAAAATAAATATCATCCTAGATTGCCATTATGAAATTTGCATGAAAACATAAACTTGTATAAATACAGATTGATCTATTGCATTATAAGTTTAATTTTGTTTAAGATAATTGATAATTTGTTTTCATATTTTATGTTATATTTATACCTCGTATAGTAAGAAAATGGGTATTTGTATAAAAAATAACATTATTTGGAAAATTGGTTTAAATAATTTACTAAAAAACTTAGCTTTTTCCATTCAATTTTCTAGGATGTGATTTTTATGGCTTTTATTAAAGTATTAGGTCTATTTTGAGGCCATTTAATTTCTTTACCAAAACATTAACTCTTGATTTACAGCTTATGAGTTTGGAGCATCACTTTTTTACATTATGACTAACTCCTGAACCACAGTTATCTCCCTGCTGCAAATTGAGGGAATTAAGCATAAAACTTTAGCAGCAATCAAATTTGGTATTTTGGGTATTTTTCTTTGATTTGGGAAATGATGGTGTCAAGAATAGATATAATCAAGGCTTGCTCATAACATTCAAATGAATTCGCTGCAGGTATATATTTTCTGTGCATCTGCTTCATGATAATTCTTGAAATTATTAGGTCTGCAAATAATTTACTTGCAATACATGCAGCTTGTTAGTAACATACTTCAGTTTCCTTTTCAACATTTTCCTATAAATAGTTCAAATCATTAGTTCTCTCTTAAATACAGTATGCACACACAATGTCAGTTGTTTATTCTTGCAACCACTCCACGATATACTTTAACGGGTGAAGTAAGTGGTACAAAGTTACAATACCAAATATGAATTCGAATTTAATATATAAAGAGCATATAGAAAGAGTCAGTCAATTTTCTTCTTATGGGAATAGGACGTCCATTCACTAAACTGCATTAAATTGTTTTTAAAAAGTTTCCTAAAGTAATCTCCAATGTCTTGACTATAAATGGTCAACAATAAATGGCAAGAAAAAAGTGTTCATATGCAGCTTTCTGACCATCTTTTGCAGATCTCTATCAAAATCTTTTTTCATTTGGATGATTCTCTCTCTACAACTCTGGCTCTTAGCTCTGGTATACACTCTCTTTTTGGAGAGATATTGAAAAAAATGTTGTTTTTTTATACCACCAAATGTTTACAATGATTGTTATTTTTGATGTTGCAGCAATTTATAAATTCAAGTTATGAAAGCTACATTGTGTTACAATTATGTTTGGTGAATCTTTAATGTAACTGGCTACATATTTTTTTATTTGTATAGTTTGCATGTTTACAGCACCATTGACCTCTTCATGAAGTTATATCAATTCTGCTTTCCTTATAGAATTTTTTTTAAACTTTTATCAATATGTTTACTAGTTATTCTATTAATATTTAAAAAATTAAGAAATATTTATCGAATTTCTTTTTCTGCATTTACATATTTCATACATACAAATAGAAAAATTGTTGGTTTGCACTTGGTACTTTGTCTGTTAGAGTTAAGTAGTAATTTGCAGTTTTGAGTTCATTAATTAACCACTCTTGTATGCATTTTTTTCCAATAGTGTTAATACATTTTGACATTATTGTGAGCTATTTCTTGCACAATTGCAAGAAAGTTTCCAGGATTAACTGTTTGGACTGATTTTTCCATACACTTTTCATGAGTTTCACAAAATGCAAGTCTTTATTTTCCCATCAAATACTTTAACAATGTACAATTACATTTTCTATCGTGTTTTTTTTTATAAGTGCTATCATTTTGTAATGAAGTGGTTGGATTTTCAAAATAACAACAAATGCCAGAAGCTTGTTTGATCATTCTCTTTAATATGAACAGAGCATGTTTGGGAGTTTGGGATCCCTTTAAATGAAAGAGTATTTTTTTAAATATTTGATAGTATAAATATATTTATGTAAGTACACCAAACTTTTAAATAATATTACTATAGGCATATTTTCTGGTTCAATATAAAGTTAACAATATTTTTTATTTACTTAAAGCAGAAGCAGATCTTCTATACAATAGTAGCTTAAGTTGGAAAGTCAGAATGGCTTAGTTTGAGTAAATACCTAAATAAAATGCTTGGTCAACATGACCACACAAAAAACATGTTTGGTCAACATGACCACACAAAAACTAGAAAATTAAATATTCAGTAACAAATTTCATTCATTTGTAAAAATTAAACAAAGAAATTGAATTTGCATAAAATATAATTTCTTTTTTGTTTCTATAGTTTGCCTTTTCTGTGCTATTTTTTTAATTTGCAACAAATTGATTTTTATATTTTTTTTATTTAGTTAAAAATATTTTGTTGTTAGGAATTCATCAGCCAGGCCAAACTACTGCTTTATGACAATAACATTCGAAGAAAACTTGCAAGCAATGGCAAACTATATGTTGAAAATCATCATAGTTGCAAAAACGAAGAACTTACTTATTGTAAATTTTTAAAAAATGAAGTTCATTTAATCAATAAAAATGACATTGTATAAAAATGATCTTACAAGATGATTAAATAAATCTAGAATTTTACAAAATGAGTTGAATAAAATCACTGCAGTGGTTCTCTAATAATGATACATTTTCTACAAAATTTTTAATTTTTTTCGAAGGTTTTTTTTTCAAAGATTTTTTTCCTCAATTCACAACTTAGCAAGCATTTTTTTATTTGTTTATTAGTTTACTTTTTACTTTTGGTCTTTGGTGCTTGATTATTTTTTTATTAATTATTTACCACTTTATATAGTTTTATTGTTTTTAATATTTGTATACTTTTTTGTTGTATTTATGATTTCTGATTTTTATTTATAGTTAACAATACTTTGCTTAACACCATTTTTGATTAATTTTTTGTTTTTTAATTTCATTTTAATTTCAATATATTTTCTACAATTTTGATTTTAAAAATTTTTATCAAATGATAAAAATTTTATTAAGATCTGATAATATTAATTATATTATATATTTGCCTGAGTAAAAGTAATACACATAAGTTGTGGAGTGGTTGGAGTGATTGGAGTGATTGGAGTGGTTGGAGTGATTGGAGTGGTTGGAGTGATTGGAGTGGTTGGAGTGGTTGGAGTGATTGGAGTGATTGGAGTGGTATATTTGTATAAGGCTTTGTAACCAAGAAGTGTGGAGTTTGATCACCATCACTGCTCTCAACTAATTTCTCTGCACAGCAGCCTTCTTTGTCAAGGTTTGTGTTTCAGAGTTAAAGATCTGCCTCCCCTCCCCCGCCTTCCTTCCCTCCCTCTTGACCTTGAGGAGATGAACAACAAAAAATTCTGTGGTTTTAATAAAGTTTTCAAAAGTTTAAAATTTACTTAAAAAATAATTTAAATTAAAGTTTAGTTTTTATTTTTAATTAAAAATTATTATTTCAAATCTGAAATTTTTTTAATTTGAAATACATTTTTTAAATTGCATTAGTTTAAAAAATATTTATACTTTTTATTGTAGTTTGCTTTTTGCTTTTTATTTAATTTTTTTTGTAAGTGTAAAATTATAAAAATAAATTTCAAATATTTTATTTGTGCTAAAGATTTTTGTTTTTGTTTTATTGTGTTGACATGGCAAAATCTTTAGAGGTAAGGTTTGTTGTTTTTGTTTTATTGTGTTCATATGACATGGCAAAATCTTTAGAGGTAAGGTTTGTTGTTTTTGTTTTCTATTTTAATTACATTAAATACTCACTCAGTATTACTTAGAAATATTTAACTCATATTCAAAATGAGTTAGCATTTTTATTTTAAAAAAAACAACAACCATAAAACATTTTTATATTTATAATCTTTATAACTTTATTTTATAATATTTAAAATATTTATAATATTTACTTATTAACTATTAATTATTAACTATTAATTATTAACTATTAATTATTAACTATTAATTATTAACTATTAATTATTAACTATTAATTATTAACTATTAATTATTAACTATTAATTATTAACTATTAATTATTAACTATTAATTAACTAAAAACTACTTATTAATATATTAACTTATAATATTTATAATATTTATAATATTTATAATATTTATAACTAACTTTGTGTTTTTGTTTATACTCGTGCATTTATTTTTATTTATTTAGTTGTTAAATTTTTTTTAGTAATATTGTCACTACTCCTATAATATAGCTAAAGGTCCAAAGTTTATTTTTGTGTTAGTTTAAAAAAATTGTAAACAGATTTTATAACATGTAACATTTTAGTATGGCACTTGTTGATTAAAACAATTCAAGCCTTTTGAAAATTTCTTCAAAAATAGGATAACCTGATACTCAAATGAAGCAGTTTTACAAAAAATTCAAAAAATAACCATTTTTTTGAAAAAGTTTTGAAAAAAGGTGAAAACTTAAAAGTTATGAAAACTTGTGAAATTTCTTAATTTTTAATACAAAAACTATAGTTTTTATTCAAATCAATGTTCAAGGATGGTGTTCAAAGATGGTGTTTACATGAAATTGTTATTATTGGAATTTCAAAAAATTTTGCTTCATTTAAGTTCCAAGTTTTCTTCTTTTTTTTTTAATAATGTAATTGTAATTGCCATTAAATAGAAAATAGACGTAAACATGTTCTAAATATTGAACAATTAAACTTAAATTAAGATTGAATTGTTCACATAAGATACCCGCAGCACACAATAAACACTTAGTTATGATTTTTTTTTATCTAAAGAGGGTTTAAGGGACTTTAGTATATATACTTATATTATATTACCTATAGTAATAAATTTGATAATGTATGTGGTAATAAATTTCTGTTTATGGTAAAAAACGGTTCTTAATGACTCTGACTTTAAAAATGACAAAATTAAGTTTATGTAAAACTTTATGTAAAAACCATTAAATTTATTTGATGAAACTAATTATATATGCAACATCAACTGACAAATAGATAGAACATGTAAGGAGTGCTGCTACATTGACTGAAAAATAGGGAGAACATGCAAAGAGTGCAACTACATTGATTTAGGGTTTCGGTTTGAAAATTAAAAATCATTTAAAAGTATATACACTAGCATGCTAAAGTCTTTGGTCAGTGTGTGAATCATCTAGAAAAAACAACTTATGCTCATTTATTTCATCAACTTATTACTAATACATCTCTCAACAATATTTTAATTTAATAATTTAACAAGATTTTACTCTCATCAATATGACCACCTTTAGCGCAGATGACAGCCTTACAGAGATTTGGCATTCAAGAAAGAACTTATTTATTGTTTCAAAACTTAAGTTTTTCCAGGCATCTTGGAGACATTCCCAGAGACTATTTATATTAGTTGGAAACATTATGTTTACTCTTCTGTTCAGCTCATCCTATAGTTCCTCTATAGGGTTTGTATCAGATGATTGTGGAGGTCAAGTCATGATTTTAACCACTTTCTGTTTTTCTTTTGTCTTCAAATAATTTGAACATAATTTTTTTAGGGTCAGTCTTGTTGAAAGACAAACTCTTTACCAATATTATGAATACCAGCTGGCACCACATGATAAATCAAAATACTAAGGTACAATTTTTTATCCATTGTTGATTTGACTTGAACGAAATCACCAACTTTTCCTTTTTCAAAACCACCCCAAATCATGACATTACCACCACCCTGTTT